>NC_044358.1:29051878-29075296 GCF_007364275.1 Archocentrus centrarchus | reverse complement strand
CGGCTTATAGTATGGTGCGCTCTATAGTCCGGAAAATACGGTATAAAAGTTACATTTTGCTTAATTTTTGCAACATTCTTAAATTTGGAAAGTGTTTAACCGTCTTAACTGAATGCTTACCCAACTCTTACTGTATGTTTTAGATTATGATCTCTTTTGAAGTGTCTGGCAGTCAGGATTGGATTAATTTCAATCCATCCATTTGATTCTGCTCATCCAATTCAAGGTTTCAGACATAATCTAACAGTAAGATTTCTGTCCATTAGAAGATAAATATAATGGTTCAGTGTTGACTCTATATCCATAGACATGACTGGTCTCCATTGTCAGCAAAAATCTTACTGGTCCCTACTTTCAGCAGAGAAAATACAAGATTTAAAATTGATTGTTTCCTTTTTTCAGGCCATTTTTAAGTTTACACGAATTTTTGATTAATTTAGCAGTGAAAATAATCTTTATACACTCTTTGGAAAGCGTGGCTCCCATTAGGGACCTGTCAGTCAGTGGTCCTCTCCGTGTTGTAAAAACGTGTGTATGTGTGTGTGTGTCCTTGGGAATGTTTACAAGGTGTGTTTTACTCCATTTAAGGTCACAGATCACATTTGTCTCTTCTTATTGGCTTCCTTTTCCTACACATTCATGCACATCAATTTTTTTTTCTATCTATTGCTGTATTTGCCTATTTTGATAAATAGGCAAATAGAGCAATAGTTTTCATTGCACAAAATTCAAATATTGACCACCTTGTCTCAGTGGTGTTTTGGAAATGAACTCTGACCATTTGTCACAAACGCACCCATGCAAAAATCACTTGTCTGGCAAAAGTTGAACCAATCACCATCTGTTTCACCCATCTGTCATTGTGCCAATCTGACTGCTGGACCAAGTTGTCATTGAAACATGCACTAATTATATATGAAAGGGCAGGGATGACTGGAGGAACTACAAACTTACTCATACATTCAGATGGCTGCCTCCTCTTTCTCCCTACACAAATGTGCCTTTTCACACAGTTACATAGTTATATGTACATATGTATACATGCACCCAGCAGGAAATGAAAACCAATTGCTAACTGGGGGGTAGCAAACGATCTTTTCCTCAGGTCATTGTGGTATCTTGTCAGAACTTGGTAGAAACATTTAAAAACCAAGTGACACAGTACTGCTTAACAAGCTAGAACAACAAATTGATACACATTTTACAAAGCACCATACAACTATACAGCCCAAATGCATATGGCTTTCCAATGGTTGCAAAGATCTCTGTGGCTACACAACTTGGATACAAAACATTTAAGATTATGAGGATGTCGGCACTATAAAGATGCCTGGGCATGCCGTTTGGTTACTGACATAACCCTCGTTCTCTGATCTCACTATGGGAAGCACCCTGTGGTGTGACCAATCAAGAAAGCTCCACTTTCACCAAATCTGTCATAGACAGAATGATCATTTGAAAGGTACGGGGTCTCCCATCCCCCTTATAATAGTAGGGCAAGTGGAGCAGTGCAGTGAGATACCACTCAGTTTTCAGAGAACCGGGGTGAAGTGCTTTCTTGTTTTGAACCACACGTACGTCTCTCCCCCACAAGGCGTTGAGGGAAGATGTATAAATTGGGGAGTGCTGAAGGAACTTGCTCTCCTCTTCAACTGTTAATGGGGAGAACATTGTTGGCCATTACACAGCTTGGAGTAGAACTCGAGGACTCATCTTCCTCTCTTCTTCTTGATGGGATGAGTGAACAGTGAATGAGTCCCTGGAGTGCTCAGGGCAGGGATCTCTGTTACTGCTGCCTGCTGAGCCTCTGGTAGCCACCACAATTCCTACGTTGACCGCTGCTTCCTCCTTTGCAGAGGGTGGGATGCACAGCTCAAGGCAGCAGCAGGTATTAAGATCAAGATTCTTTGTCTCCCTTGGGAGAAATTTGTCTCAGTTTAAAACAAGAAGAGGGTACCCCTGCACAATAAAACAGAGAAAAAACACCACTAAAATCCAATACAACAACACAGAAAAATTTACATGGACAATAGAACTTTAAATATAAAACCAATATACTATATACAGTGTATCACAAAAGTGAGTACACCCCTCAACATTTCTGCATATATTTAATTATATCTTTTCATTGGACAACGCTGACAAAATGACACGAACAATGAAAAGTAGTCTGTGTGCAGCTTATATAACAGTCTTCATGTAGTGCAACAATTCATCTTTTAAGATCCTCAGAGAGTTCTTTGCCATGAGGTGCCATGTTGGAACTTTCAGTGCCCAGTATGAGAGAGTATGAGAGCTGTACTACAAAATTGAAACACCTGCTCCCTATGCACACCTGAGACCTAGTAACACTAACGAGTCACATGACATTTTGGAAGGGAAATGACAAGCAGTGCTCAATTTGGACATTTATGGGTGTAGTCTCTTAGGAGTGTACTCACTTTTGTTGCCGCTGGTTTAGACATTAATGGCTGTATTGAGGTATTTTGAGGGAAGAATAAATTTACACTGTTATATAAGCTGAACACAAACTACTTTTTATTGTGTCAAAGTGTAATTTTGTCAGTGTTGTCCCATGAAAAGATATACTTAAATATCTGCAGAAATGTGAGGGGTTGTACTACTTTGTGATACACTGTATAAGAACAAAGTAGGACTCTCTTAAGCTTACCTTATACCGTCTGGCTGCCATACTGGCAAGGCTGGTGGGCTGGCGGTGGCTGGCAGTGGCTGGTGTGGCGTGACCTTGCAGGGAAGACAAAGGTCAAAAGACTCACCCTACTTTTTCTCAGGTCACTAACCTGCTGCATAGCGGTTACTGCATCTACAAGCAATCTCCTAGCTCGTGATGGCTTGTATGGGGAATCCATAATGAGTGCTTATCCTGATCAGGCAGGCGGGAGACTGAGCCACAGTGATCTTTCCCTGCACAGACAGGTCCATCATGCATGATGGCAGCCTTGCAACTGCACCCCTAGAAACCTAACGATACATATCGCCTCCCAAAATATAGGACTGGGGGTACCTTTATCCAGAAGGTGGCTCATGTCCTGAAACAGCTTGGCCTTGCAGGCTGAGAACAGAGTGACCATTTTATTATTTTTTTTTTTTTCTAGCCTGTCCTGCTTGCAAAATCGCCAGACAAAATTGTACCTGAATCCACGTTGTGCCAAACATATTTTGCTCTTCCATGATGAAGTCTATAGATTCTCTATAGGCTCCTCTTGTTAATGTTTGTCCTTTTATTTTATTATTTATTTTTTATTTTTCACATTCATGCATACGTGTTGTAGTAATGCAAAAAAAAAAAGAAAAGAAGGGGGAAAAAAAATTGAAAAAGGGGCAAAGAGGTCAGAGCACAGGTAGAAAACACAATGGTTCATCAACTGCTGCACCTGTGGGGGGGGGGGAAGAAAAAAGAAAACATACAAAAATTAAGAGTAGCTATCTGGAAAAACTAATTTATGTGACCCCCCCCAAAAAAAAAAAATAAATAAATAAATAAAATAAATAGGCTACCAACCAACAATTTTGTTGTGTTGTGTTTGTGTGAGTAAGAGCGTGATTGTCTGTCTTCATGAATGTAGCTACTAATGAGGGTGGAAAGCCGCAGCATTGCCTACCAGAAACCAAAGGCAGATAAAGAAAGACCCAGGAGACCCCAGCCACCTGCAGCCCACCACGACCATTGAAGACCCATGGCCACACATTCCAGTGACAACCACATGCCTTGACTCTGTGCACATGTGGCAAGGCACCACAAACCCTAGACCCAGCCACACACACACACACACACAGAAAGAGACCGTGACAAATGCACAAAGACACACATTCATCCACATCCACCCACTCTCTGAAGTGAGGGCAAGTGGATATCACCCCCCCCCCCCAGGGCCAACAGCAACCACAGGATGCTTTGAGCCCGCCCCCGAAGCACCATCGGACCTGCACCCTGTGTTAGATTTTTTAATAGACTGAGCTGCTGGGTTATGCACCTTTGGTACATAGCGGCTGTGAAACACTCCCTTTTACCTGGGAGGGTTGGCCCCGTCAAGGTGAGCATGGAGGGAGAATATCGTCCTCCTCATCAATATCATCTCTGAGGATATCCATGTTAACATCCTCATCTTCTAAGTGTTCTTCTTTGGAAGTGAGGAGCTGGTTGAAGACGGGAGAAAATTCTGCCTTCGGGTCTCGACCATGGCCCCCCAGCAAGCAGCAGCTGAACTGGATTTATCGCTGGGCTTTGTCAAAGTGTCGAAAAGACATGGATTGGCTTTTGAGACCGCCAGCACTCACAATGCCGCTCCCAGATTCTGCTGGGCATTGTGCGGCAGTGCTCGCAGGAGTCGGGGTCTGCCAGCAATGCCTGTATATGCTTGACACCCATAGAGGTGATGCAGAGGGGAGGGGTCTTTCCCTGTGATGGTCACCCATAAGCGGCTGGCAAGGGTGAGACACGACATCCTTAAACCTGCCAACACCAGCGTTCCCCTGGAGGATCCAGTGGTAGCCATAACACTGTTGCTCACTTTGACAGCTAGCAATAGCTATACAAAACACAAGCTACTTGACATGCTCATTCAACGCATGCGGGTATGCAACAACGAAATGACAAAAATATAACTACAGCATAATAAAACATTACTCCTATAACCAGAAAATCCATGTTCAAGGACTACCTTGACTGCTACATTGACAAACTGTTAAGTGGATAGCCCTGTTCCAGGAATGCTGAGGAGCTTTTGTGGTCGTCACAGGGAAGAAAGCGAGAATGCTTGGTGTGGGGTCAGGGACTATTATATGGGAACTGGGAGACAGGGTGGTAGTGGAGCTTCCGTGATTAGTCACGCCAGAGGGCGCTTCCCATAGTAAGATACGGAGCGAGGTTTGTAAGAGACCCCCCCACACACACACACATACACACCTTTTTTTTTAACTTGCATGTAAGTAATGCATTCTATATCTTAAGTTCTTGTGTTAAGCATGTTTGTGTTAAGCATGTTTGTGTTAAGTATGTTTGTGTTAAGCAATCACATAGTATTTTTTATTTATTTATTTATTTTTTGCATATTCTGAGGAAATTAAGATTTCAGGAGGTTGCCATCATGTTTTGAATGTGTCTGTTTACACATACCCCTATTTGTAGCTCGCAAAAGTAGAAGTGCTGTCTTTGTGCCTGATAGTAGCAGTCTGTCTCCAAATGGAACACGATCAATTGCTTAAGTCACTGAGATGCAGTAGCAACTGTATTTTAGCAGCATTAAAGTAGGTGCATGGCACTTTATTAAACAGTCTCCTACACTTACTAAATTACTGCAAATTACCAGGAAGTGACCATTTGTACATGGACGCTGTATTAAAAGAACAAAATACAAAACTCAGTGATAATGTCCTAATGTGACCTGAACAGAGGGAAGTGTACTCGATAGCTGATTATTATTAATTGGACTTTCTGACCTTAGACTGGGCTTACTATACTCTTACTGTAGGTAAGCCCACAGTGTCAGAAATGAAGAGATTAGTGCTCTTGAATCCCACACTTATAATGAATATATTCCCAAAAATGTGAGCATATCATTATAGTCATCACCTCTGCCAGGAAATCTGGTGAGTTTCTGTTTACTGCTCTTTTCATGTCCAAGTTTCTTCTAATTTACTGAAGTCTTTATGCCATAATAGCACAGTGTTCTAGATTAAAAATCTTCTTTGGATTGCTGCCTCATGAATAAATAAAAACTATAACCCAAAAAAAAAACCAAAAAAAAAAAGTACCATGTTTCTTGAATGTCTTACATTGTGAAACGTATATCCTAAATTCATGGAATCATGATTTGGAAAACATTCTGTCAGTGTATGAAATACACTGACTGATGTGCAATAATGATAATGAACAAGGACGTTTGGGGACAGATGAATGACAATCACCACCACGTATGAGCCAGAGGGAGATACTAGGCTGAATTTAGTCAATTCTGCTGATTTTCTACTTAGATAAATGTTTCAAATATCAACTCATAAATATGACAGTGCATTCAGGAAGAACATTATACAACAGCAATAAAAAAACAAACAAAAAAAAACCAAAATTATAACCTGTAAGAAGAATGTCTGGTCAAAGGTCCAGTATGTTAGTACCTAAATAGCTGAAAAAGTATGATTATGATAAATATTCTCTTTATAAGTGACAAGAAAAAGACTTGTTCTTAAAACAGCTGTTAATTCTTTAGTAACAATATCAAATCTAGGTAAATCCAAGCCTTTTAATAGATACTAGGAGAAATAAACATTGACATTTTTTCACCTTTTTTGTTTCTTTCTTTGTACTCTGTGTGTTGTCAGTTCAGCCTGCTAGTGTGTAGCTTTCACCAATGTAATTTGGCACTTACATGTATTGAATTTTAGTGATGCTTTTACAGCTTATGAAAGTGAAAATGATTTTATAAATGTACATTTATTTGGGTACATCAGTGACTGACTCTTTTCTAGTGGTGTAAAGTAGATATAAATTAACAGGTAAATAAACCACTTTATGGGTCACATTTTGTTTTTTACAGCAGACAAAACAGACAAAATGTACTGTATAATAAAGAGAGAATGGCCTTTTTTTTTTTTTTTTTTTTAGCTCGCTCCTTCTGGATAGTCTATTGAAATCTGTCAGAATGTGGAGTTTATGTATATGTACTTGTTTATGGTGCGGAAGAACAAATTAAAATAAATGGGAAGGTATTTTTAAAGGCATTTCGGCCCACAAATTCCCCAGTCTGCTCACATTATCAGTACGAGATCTGTGCCAGCCAAAGGTGGGTGAAACCTACAAAAATAAGCACTGATAAACAAAAATGGAGGGACCTGAGTCTAATTATGTTGGTCAATTCCTTCAGTGATGCATCACTAAGTGGTAAGCATAACTTTACCATTACAAACATGCACTGGGTACTTTGCTAGTATATACAGTACCAGTCAAAAATTTGGACACACTCACAGAACTGCAGTGTATCAAAGTAAAGTGAATGTACTGTTTAAATGTGCTGTTTAAAAAAAGCTAAGCATCACTGAGCAACTTGTTGATAAGCAAAGAAACCCCAAAACTTTTATCTTTTACCATGCAGTCCATACTTTGCCCTTTATATAAACATGGAGAAAAGCACATTGATGGAAAAAAGTGAAGACAACGCAAAAGTGATTGAAACCAGTGAAAGACTTGCAAAAAGTGACAAATGTAAAATCGTCTTTGAGAAAATGGCTATACTTGTTTTAATACCTTATTAGGCACTTTCCTAATGTGATCTGGAACACTTCTCAACATCTAGTCCGGATTGGAAAAGTAGCTCCAAAAAACTTCAATGTCATAGATGTTACTATGATGCTGGTTTGAGGTATGTCTTCAATGTAATCTAGATGTCTTTGTTAGACAAGTGAGAGAAAGTTTGACATGAAATTAGTTTTCTTAAAAATGTTTATTAAAAAGTTTCTTCCAAAACAAGAAAGACAAGACTGCAATGGTAGCTTAAAATCATGACCTCACATTTTTGGGTCCATCACTTATCCTACTGAGCTAGTTGACTGTACATATGATTAATAGCATTCCTGAGTACATGATGCTGACATTGTGGACAGAGCGAGCACAACTGTAAAAGTCTGATGTGATAAGTTTGCCATGAGACACGTGAAATAGAATTTAGATGTTCAAAACTGTAAATAGCTTAGAAGTGACTCTGGTAATACTATTTTGTGGACAAAAACCTGTGGATGTCTGCTCACAATCATGTACTAATCATATTACTTGTAATTTAAAAACAAAAACAAACAATAAAATAAATGTGTTTCTTTGTTTGCAATAATCTGATTTATATTTATCACTTTGTAATGGATGCTCTATGTGGAGATAACATTAGCATTGATCTGTCTTCATCAGTTTCAGGAATCACATTTCCTATTTCCCATTTATGATTTATCTTATATCATCACAATCAAATCATATTTATGTTAATAATAATAATATAATGAAAAGGGTGTTTGGGGACGATGATCAGAAAAAAGGTGTGTCATATTTAGACGCTTACATGCTAGGTGAGGGCTGCTTAGAAGCTATTTTATTGAGCCATCTCAGTATTCAGTAGGGGTGGGCAGATCGATCCAAATATCGATTATATCGATACCAACACTGGTATTTGTATAAGATCCAAACTAGCGTGATAGGATAGGTGCTGAGTAGAGACATGTAGGCTGCAGTGAGTGAGAAAGAGGAGCACGGTGTAGAGGCTGTAAATGAAAACACTGCAAACAGTGATGCATGTTGGAAGGAAATTTGCTACTGTGGCAACACCACCAACTTATAAAGAAATGAAAGACAGCAAAAAAGAGAACTTTGTCCTGGAGAAAATTCCTCAGACAGACCCAGACCCCAGCACAGAGACAGAGCCCACTGTCAGTCCTTTCAGAGAGGCAAAGAATAACCAGGTAGCTCATACATTGATGAAAGTAATGTTTTGGTCATGACTCATGTCTGTTAAATTTAAAGTGTTATTGGTCATCATAGCTCTTACTTAAGTAGACTGATTACCTAGAGACTATATTGAGATTCAAATAATATGTTCAGCCAACTGAATTGTATTAATCAAATTATTGTATTGAGGTGGCACGGTTGTTAGCACTGTTGCCTCATAGTGAGAAGGCCTGGGTTTGAATCCACCTTGGCTGGGGCCTTTCTGTGTGGAGTTTGCATGTTCTCCCCATTTCTGTGTGGGCTTTCTCTGGATACTCTGGTTTCCTCCCACAGTCCAAAGACATGCAGTTAGTGGGGTTAGGTTAATTGGTCACTCTAAATTGCCCATAGGATTGAATGATTGACTGTCTCTCTGTGTTAGCCCTGTGGCAGCTGGGATAGGCTGCAGAAATGGAACTGAAAATTATTGTATTGGAACTGAAAAAAAAAAATACTTCAAACATGAACTATGAAAAATGTCTGAATATGATAACCATATTTCAAGCCTGTTTTATTTATATAGAACATTTAAACAACAGAAGTTCATCCAAAGTGCTTTAAAGACCGGTACATTTACATTACAGGTCTCCAAAAAAATCCACTTTCAAAATACATGAAAAGCTTAAAAGTGTGTTTTGTCATGTTAAGAAATTATTGTGGAAAATAAAAAGAACAGTGGTCATTAAAATTTATATAGAATTTGCAAATTGATGATAATTCATCTAATAAATCATGACACACTGCTGTCTCCTATACAAGCTGCCTTTATAAGTTAAAAGTGTTGGTATTGGTACTCGGTATTGACAATACTGGCCCTGTATTTACTTGGTATTGGACTGATACCAAAATTTGCAGTATTGTGCACCAGTGGTGTGGAGTTGGTGTCATGCAGCCAAAACCTAACTGGGATAAACCAACTATTAAACTTGATAGAGGCATCCAATTAGGCAGATATTCAGGAGTAGAACAGATAAGCCTGTGTACACTAATTAAGACAAAAGATAATTTATGGATGTTTAAATCTTAGATTCTTTTTTTTTTTAAACATGGCTTGCTGCCAGGAAAAAAATGGCATCTAAAATTAAGTCTCTACTGTAAGCCTTTGTTATATTCTATGTGAGTTCAGTGATGCTATGATAATATGCAAAAGCTGAATCTTACTGAAGTGGCTAACTGCCAGCTAACTGCTCGAGTGTATTAAGAAATAAGGGCTTAGCTAATCTTTACTTTTCTGTGATATTGCTGTCTTTGAATTTGTAATAAGGGTAATGATAGGATGATCCTATCTGTTTAGTGAGCATCCATTGCAGGCAGAATGCCAGCGAACAACCCAGTTGGAGATCTGCAGAGAAAGAGAGTGGCTGATCTTCATTTTCACTCAGCGCAACTCTACTTTCAGCTCAGGTTATTTTTCTTTGTGGATCAAAGTTTGTTTTTGAAAATCCATTGAAATAGTTTGACCTTGACTAAAGTAAATGATATGTAAAACACTGACTTATTCTAGCCAGGGAAATGCTTACTTAAAAAAAAAAAAATGTCGCAAACTAATAAAATGAACAAATAATACATGCCAAGTTTATAAGGTAACATTTGGTGCAATTGTTCGAAAATGGGAGAAAATGACCATTAGTCACCCTCGGTCTGGAGTTCCATGCTGGATTTTGCATCACGGGGTGAGGATGATCGTGAGAAACATGGTGGATCAGCCCAGAACTACAAAGGAGGAGACTGTTTATGATGCAATGGCAGTTGGGACCACAGTCACCAAGAACACCATTGGTAAAACACTAAACCAGGGCTCTTCAACTCCAGGCCTCGAGAGCCCCTGTCCTGCAGGCTTTAGATGTGTCTCTGCTTCAACACACCTGCACTACACCATAATGGATTGAAATCTTGCTCAAGAAGGCACATGTACAGGCCCATCTTACAATTGATTCAGGGGATGCTTGGGAGAAATCTAAAGAACACCATCCCCACAGTCAAGCATGGAGTGGAAACATTATGCTTTAGGGCTGTTTTCCTGCTACGGCTACAGGATGACTTCACTGCATTGAGGGGCCAATGGCCGGGCCATGTATCATAAAACCTTGGACACAAACCTCCTTCCCTTATTTGTATACTGTTAAGCCCACTCTAATGTTCTCCTGTCTGAACTATGACTCGTGCACCAATCAGTCCTCCATAGACAGCCTTCGGTTGATACAGAATGCGTACAGAAATGAGCTGCCGAACACACATAGGCTTCCAGTGAAATTTAGAATTAATTGAAAAATTTCATCAATCACATAAAAAGCCCTGCATGGCCTCGGCCTTTTTTAAATACCTGAGACCTTCTTTCAGAGGATGTCTAAACTGTTCTGCATTCTTTCTTTAAATGTATAGGCAAGCATGCTTTTGAGGTTGTAGCACCTAAACTTTGGGACAGTCTTTCTCAACACTTCAGATCTAATGATTTAAATGTCTGCTGAAAATGCATGTCTACAAGTTCAGTTTTTGGAGAAAAAAAAATAAAAAATTGTACTCTTTTTACTTTTTTCAGGCATGTGTCTTTTACTTTTGATTTACGTGTATATATGTACTTTATGTTGATTATATGTCCTGTTTTTTATTCAAGATGTGAAGCACTTTGCATTTGAGACTTTAGTTTTGCTCCCTTTGGTTGATTTTAGGCTTAAAAACAACTTGGTTATGGTTTGGAAAAGATTTCATTTTGGTTAAAATGGACACTTTTAGGATGTTGAACACAGTTTCCCTGTTTAAAGGGTGCTTAAAGATCTGGCCTGCCTTAAGGTACCAACATCACACATTATGTGCATGCATTTCCTTGTACAGATGCTAGACGTCACTTCACTTTTAAGTGTTCCTATGTTATGATAGCTGTACATGTGACCTGTCCACTTGTTTTCTTTTTTGGGTGGATGATTTCCATTCAGCTCCAAGAGTTACATTTGAGGACCTCATTTCATTGTTACTTTGATTTTTTTTTTTTTTATTATACTGCTGTATATATATCTGCTGGAAATCTTCATTCAATCTTTTCAATTTTTTTTTTTTTTTTAACATTCTGTCTCTGTTTTCATATTTTCTAACATATGCCCATCAAAAATCCAACCCTAGTGCTTAGCTGTGTTTTTTTTTCTTCACCTAACTAGTAGGTCGTCTTTTTTTTTTTTTTTTTTTTTTGTCTTCCTTGAAACCACCTGCAGATGGTGGAGAACAAGGATGGATAGTGTGCCAGAGCACAGAAAAAGGAAGGTTTGTTTTTTTTCCTTAATGTGTTCAGCCATATGAGGGAAGAACTGGGATGCTGGCCAGCCAAAATACTATCAAAGAAAACACACCACATTGTGAAAGTGTAGCACACGTTTACACACATACACAACCAACTGGCTTGCTGGTAGAAGGAAGAAGAGAAAATGAAGCAAGTGAGTAATGACTAGGCATCGAAGGGAGAGGAGAGAAGAGGGGAAGGAAGAAACTAGTTTTGAGGCAAAGAGAGGAAAGAAATGAAGGATAGATAATAAGGAGATAAGGTGGCAAGCACACTTGATAGGAAGGCAAGATGTAGAACACGAAAAAGAGGAATAGATTAATTTCCTACCACTACCAATATTGACAGGTAACAGGACACGTCCTTCAGGACTGTAAGACAAACTTGGACATGGATGGTGAATGATCCACCGTGCAACGCAGACCGATTTAGACAAAGATACACAAACAGACAAGGGGCACCAGCAGTATGAGGAAAACTGCACAAGCGTGTATAAAAACAAAGGAAAAAAATTAGAGTGATATGAAGGAGACAGGGTGAACAAACGGGCAATTATTACGAGCCATGTGCTACATCACTAAAATGTGCATGCATGCTTGTGCACACAGGTTTGACATTTGATTATCATTCATCGCCCTCCTCTTGTGTCTGTACTCCTCTCCTTTCCTCCATCATTTTATTCCCTCTTTCATCTTCTGTGCATTTCATCTGTTGTCTAAAAAGGATTGTGCTGCTCTTTGAAACAACAGTTGTATAATGAACTGACATGACAATGTCAGCAATCATCGTCCGTGAACTCTGCCAAATCTTTCCTGCTTTGAAGCGTAAAGAGCAAAGTGATCACTGAGTTCATTCGCAACAGCAGTCTACAGAGCTGTGAAAAAGTATTTGCCCCCTTCCTGATTTCTTTCTGCATATTTCTTACTTAAATGTTTCCAATCATCATAAAATTTTTGTATCAGAAAAAAGATAACCAGAGTAAATACAAACTACATTTAATGAATGCTGAAGTAATTTATCAAGTGGGGAAAAAAAGCATTCCTGTACCTATGTGAAAAAAGAAATTCCTCACCCCAGCCTTATTAAATCAAGAATTAACTGTGATTAATCCCATTTTTTGGAAAGCTGAGTTCAATTTCACCAGCCACACCCAGGTCTGGTTACTGCCAGACCTGATGAATCAAGAAATTACTCAAACAGAACCTGTCTGATAAAGTGAATTAGGCTAAAAGATCTTAAAAAGCAATGTAACATGCCACGATCTGATCTGAAAGAACTCAAGAACATCTGAGAAACAAAGTCGGTGACATCTATCAGTCTGGAAAGGGTTACAAAGCCATTTCTAAGTGAGAGGCATTATTTAGAAATGGAGAAAACTTGGAACAGTGGTGAATCTTCCTAGGAGTGGTCAGCCTACCAAAACTACTCAGAGTGCATCAACGAGCTGTCCAGGAGGTCACAAAAGAACCCAGAGCAACATCTAAAGAACTGCAGGTCTCACTTGTCTCAGTTAAGGTCAGAGTTCATGATTCAACTACATGAAAGAGACTGGGCAAAAATGGCATCCATGGGAGAGCTCCAAGGAGAAAACCACTGCTGAGCAAAATGAACAGAAAGCCTCATCTCACATTTGCCAACAAAGGTAAATGTGTTGGCAAATCAATTATAGATGATTTTAACCATCTATGATCATGGTAAGATGTATTCATGTGTCCTTGAATGCATAGAAGTTGTCACTGGATGCAGAAGTTGGCTAGAAGTTCACCGAGTAAATGTCCAATAAATTGTAAGTGGACATGTGGCAAACGCATGTTTTTCAATCTTCCAAAACCACAAAAATGTCTACACCATTCTAGATGCAGGAATTTTGCTGAGGTTTACATAGGAAAATATCCACCTCCGAAAACAATTTGTCCATAAGCTGACAGGGACAGTCGTATAACATTTACTGTACTGCCCAGTGCATTTAAACAACACCTTATAATGTCCAGTCAGCTTCTTCCCGATGGGATAAAAACCCCAAACCTCCAGGAAGTTGTTCATGTATGTATGTATGTATGTAACCATAATATCAGGATGTCTGGTCTGGTTTTTTTTGGTATCAGGTTTGACTGCGGTAGAAAAAATGGCAACCAAATGAGATGGTTGTGAAATTTTTGCCTTCAGATTTCAGCCAAAACAGCCACAAAATCAAAGTTTTACATGTAATTCACAACTGATGATTACTTTTTTTTTTTTTTGTGAAGATGTTTGAACTTTGTGAATAATGTGCAATTTAGCAGCCTAGCAATGGTATCTTTGCTTTCAAGGCATTTTCTTCAATTTGCATATGAGTTTGGTGATTCTGCTGTTGGACTCAGTTTGCCTTGAAAAATTTGGACTCATGTAATTTAGGACTGGACTCATGAAAATAGGCTTCAGAAGAGACATATGAGTCCACTGAGAAAAAAGGGACTCGTGGGGGGGGGGTATCCTTAGTGCTACCACTGGACAGCTGGAGACTTTTGAGGCAGGCTGTAGACTGTCTTCTGAA
Organism: Archocentrus centrarchus; assembly: GCF_007364275.1. NCBI lineage: Eukaryota > Metazoa > Chordata > Actinopteri > Cichliformes > Cichlidae > Archocentrus > Archocentrus centrarchus. Next base: position 29,061,004 of record NC_044358.1, on the reverse strand, counting down.
TAAAAAGTAAGAAGCAATACACATGGTTTCTGTGCTGCTTTTGTCATTGGCAGAACAAAAACAAAAACAAAAAAAATCTTTACTTTTGACTGGCTGGGCAAGACTGAGTGTTTGGATGGGCTGAATCCACCCCTGCACAAAGTTAGATGTGGTTTAGTTGGTTGTTGCTGTTGTTTTGTCAAATATGCCATTTAACTGTGGGAGGAAAAGGAAGACATTTTCAAATGCTGCTGCTCTGATGGGGGGAAGAACAGAAGGCATATGAAAACTGAAAACACACATTTCTGGACAAAGTGGGAAATGCAAGTTTGCAGCTAAGATGTGAAGATGTGTAATTAATGTTTTTTGTCAGAAGAAAATATCTTATTTTAATGAGCAAACACTCAGCCATTCCTTGATTTACAAGTAATGATTTTCTCAAGTATTTCTTAAGTGAAGACTTTACTGGCTGAGGGATGAAAGCTCTCGTTTTGATTACTGCAGTGTGACTGCATTGTACTAAAAAAAAAATTAATTAATTAACGCGATACTCTTCGTGATATGAATAAATGTTTTTCAAGGATTTTAATATGTTTCAGAAGTCTCTTCTTGACCTGGAACACCCATTTACTTTGTGCTTTGTAAAATCCTTGACATTTTGGAGGTCTTACATTTTTTAATAAAAGAGTCATAATAACGGTTATCATGGAGAGTTTATTTGATACACAGTTTATTGTCAATTCCACTGTAGCTTTCAGATATATAGCAGTTAATAGGAGTAATCCATTCTATTAAGCTCTTCTGCTGTTCCATCAATGTGTACTAGAAAAGTGTGTTGCTATGCCAACCAATAGGAGACATTGGTGCTTCTTCAAATAATAAGAATATAATAATCTTTTCAGTTTTTCTTGACACAGGCTGAACCCCTAAAAATTGGTAGAGGTACATTTAAATACACATTACAGATATTTCAGATGTTTTTTCATTTCCTTTACTCTAAAATAAGCCTTTCAGTTGGAGATGTTGCAAAGAGATCATGTTGCAGCTGAAAATCATTAACTGAGACAGTTTGACAAAAAAAAAAACAGTATCAGGCAGTACCAGAATGCTTTATTAAAAGGTAAACATATAAATATATAATTATTAGTGTTTTTTCAGGTTCAGTGCAGTCAGGAGCAACTGTCTTAACCTGAATCATTACTTATGCATGTATTTTTGTTTTCCTTAAATTTCAGGGAAGCAGAATCTTCCCTCTGCAACCTCAACTTTTCCAGAAATAGTTAACGTACTCGCCCTGAATAACAGCTGTGTCTCAATGCTTTTTGTTAAGGGGGGAATCACATTTTTCTTAATACTTTTCTTACTTTTACCACCACATTTTCACATAACTGTTAAGTCACATAAGTATGTTTATTTTTGTTCTGTGGTTCTCTTGTCCTTACCCTCTCTTTTTAAAGTTACTGCTTTTGGAATTTAAGCATGTTAGATACTCCCATATAGTCGTAATTAATTTCTGAGATGTCTTTGCATATCTTTCACTTATTTTTAAAGCCTTGGTTCGTTGTATGCGAACAGCAATTCAATCACCAGGCCAGCTTATTGTTCATGAGCAAAGAACTTTTTTTCTCCCCTCCTGTTCAATTTGGTCGAGTGTCCTTGATGTCAGGGTGAATTCAACAACTTATTTTTCCCTCTGTGATTTTCTGGACCCTGCACTCTTCTCCTCTTTTTCTCTGTTCTTGTTTCAACTCAACCAACTATTTCTGACAGGCACTTAACTCTTTGTTCCCACCTTTCTCAAATAAAATAAATTGTTCATCTTTTTTTTTATTTCAGTTTGTCATTTCACATTTTCCTGCTCTCTGTCTCTCACTCTGTATCTCTCTGTCTCTGTCTGTCTGTCTGTCTGTCTTTCTGTCTGTGTCTGTCTGTCTGTCTGTCTCTGTCTGTCTGTCTGTCTGTCTGTCTGTCTGTCTGTCTGTCTCTCTCTCTCTCTCTCGTTTTTTAATTTTTCAGTTTCCTTGTTCTATATAAATTTTTTTGACAGCTGTTACATTTAGAGACATAATCAGAATAAACTATGTATACACACGGTGGATTCAGGGGATATTTAGGCTCCTTTAAAGTGCACAATAAATTTATTGTTGATTAAAAATCAGTCAAGGACAAAGAAATCTTCAAAGCAGGGCAGACACCTGAGGCAGGTGACCTTTGAGCATGATGATAACCTGACAGATACAGCTTAGATTAGCCTCTAACTGTCCTTGACTTGTTCCACCAAAGCTCTGGCTTAGGCCCCATATAATATCTGATAGAGAGACCAGAAGGTTTCAGTTCAGACATGTTCCAGTAGATCTGATGGAGCTTGAGAGGATCTTCCAGGGAAATTGAATAATGTGCCCGAAACCAGGCGAGCAAAGAAAAAAACATAAAAGAAATCAGAGCTATAATTGTTGCCAAGGAGACTTCTAAAGCTTACTGATTTAAGGCTCTATGCTTCACTAATAAATGCTTTCCCTTCTTATCATGTCACCAGCTGTGACAGAGGTTATTTAGAAAGGCAATAAAACTAACTTTTTTTTAATTATTGATTTTAATGTTGACATAAACAGCTGAATGTGAAATAAATATGTACTGCCACAATAAAGTTGATCGGGCTCTCGGCCGATTAGCAGATGCATCACCTCTTAATTATACTGTAGAAATGATCCTCCCCAATCTGCAGAGGTGATTCTGCTCCATAATTCAAAGCCGCCAATTTACCATAACCTTTCTATCAGCCAATTCTGACAAGTGAACTGTACAACTGACAAAATTTTTTATCTCAGTTTTTCTTTGCTCTGCACACGAGTGTCTGTTGCTTCTGGCTACATCACATTCCACCTACATTGTAGCTGCAGAGGTGATCTGCTGACATTCTAGTTGGAGAGTGCGCCAACCAGACACACACACCACCCTTTACCTCAGCTCTTTTCCCTGCTGCAGAAAAGAGCATGTTTCTTCTCTTTTTTTCCACCACAAGCTTCCACCTTGAAAGATGAAATTCACTTTTAAAATGATATGAATGTTTATAATGATTGACAGTTAACTCAACTATGTTTGATTTGTTACTGACTTTATTGACTTTACATGTAATAACAAAAGTTTATGACCCTGTATTGACCCTGCATCAGCAGGCCTGCTGCATTATCATTTGGCTCCATCAATGCCATCCTTAGCATAACCTAAAATATTGTTAAATAAGCCAGATTTACACATGCATCTTGACCAGACATCTGTCACTTCAGAATATATTATTTATTTATTTTAAGTATTTATTTTGGTAGCGGTATCCCTACTACAGCCATGCAAGTATCAGAGGACACATTCAGAAAAGTAAAGAGCAATAGGTTCTACACTTGGTGGAAATTTTTTTAAAAATTGATAGCGTTTCTAGCTCAGTAATAACATGGTATTAGCAGAGTAATAACATGAAAAAGCCACTTACATTAATGGAATTAAGTATATGAGTCATGATTAGTCTATTTATTTTAGCAAACATTTAGCATAGCATAAACAGAATTTTTTTTCTGGTCCTGTGCTTTTAGTTGTAGGAAATATTACTATGAAATGAAATAGAAATGAGTAGTCTTGCATTTTGCAGCCCTGATTCATGGTTATTATACACAAATGATCATAGGTGTTTCCATGTAATAAGCCACAGGATCAAACACATTAAATTTTTACCTTAAATAAAAGAGCAATTTGGGGGATATAAAGTATGATTCATGCCACTATTAAACTAAAATCTTGACTTCCAAAACTGCACAGAAACTGCAATTGAACTGCTCACAGGTTATTACATTGTTACCAAAACAATGCTATGCTATTACTAACTGGTTTTTTACTGAACTTAAATCCTTTTGCCACCAGATATGACACAGACAGTAACAGATGCTCAGACTGGCAGAGGTGATATCATTACTAAGGCTGATGTCTCTGGAAAAATGCATTAATAGCAAAATAAGCATAAAATCTACTGAGAACACTGCAGCAACCCTTTTATTAATATTTCAAAGGTCAGACTGTGTTCATTATTAATGATGTATTTGCTTTAGAACAAATGCAGTTCAGCTTCTTTGTCTTCCTCTTTCTATGTTGCCTTAGTTTGTAAATTTAAAAAAGAAAGTTGCCTAAACCAACCAAAGTGTATTTGTTGTGTTTTTAGGTGGGTACAATAAAATATCTTTTTAAATTGGGGACATGGAGAACTACAACAAAAGACAACATTGAAACCATTATCAGCTGTGTTGAAGCACCTTCTCACTAATTAAAGGTTGTTTTATTTCTTTTTTGTTGTGTGTTTTTTGTACTAATGTATTATTGACAGGAGTTGAAAAGTACACTTTATTTCCAAAAAACACAACATGTCAAAAGATTAAAATAGCATGCAAAATGAGAAGAAAACAACAGACTTTTTTCATATCGGGCATTTTTACTTGTTAGAGTAGTAAAAGCACAGGTGGAAATAGTGTCTCCATTAAATGAACCAGTCAGCTATGAATCTGCCAACTAGCATGTACAAGAGCAGGACCTCCCCTAAGTAGAATGCTGCCCTGATAAATACACCCGTGCTTTCCCCACTGTGACAATTCAGACTGTCTGTGAAGGCAGAAAATGTTCATTCTTGACTAGCAGTGATTAAAAAAAAAACTCTAAAGATATTCAAGAAAAAACTAAAATGGGAATATTATGCATTCCCATACTATATACTATGTATATATTTAGATTTAACCTGAACTTTAAAGAAGTAAAGCTCATAGTACACTGCAGGATCACAGACAGATTTTTAAAAGATCTCACTAATAAAGATTCAGGATTGTGAATGCTGTATTGTATGAGTTGCCCAGGCAGAACTAAACCTTTTTTTTTTACTTCAGAGTATACAAAATGCTACTGCATGCACATAAGATTTGTTTTTCCAAATCAGTGTTACAATAACTGCCAATCAGTTGCTTAATTAGACTAATAAATATTATAAATGCTGAGTCTGAAACTGGCAGTCTTAATAATACTATGGAATAAACCATGCCTGCTACATGACATGAAACATAAAAAAGCAAAAGCAAAGCCTCTGCTTTATGAGAAAACCTGTGTTAAACTTTTTTTTCTGCCCTCAGGCTCTTCTCACATCTCAGCTCCGCATTCACTCCACTCCACTTCTCCATTGTGACTGTGGACGGTGAGCTTCCATGCTGGAACAGTGATTAGCAAAAGGTTAAAAAATAGGGCTGGTGCAAATGGATTATATACTAATTGGCAAATTCTGGATGGAAATAATGAGGGAGGTGCCGTTTGTCAAAGGAATTCATTTATGCAGTGCAGTAAACACTACGTTCAAATGAAATACTTGATGCTGCAGTCCATACAAAATAGAGGTAAATGCAATTTTCACATTTTTTCACAACAATGTTTGGACAGAAAAGGTAAAAAAGTTCATTGGTCCTGGGAACTGATGAACTAATTTTTGGTAGGCTGCCTCGGTCTTACTAAATTATTACTAAATTTCCCCTGCTGTGGCATCCATTCAGACTTACCCAGCCAAGTTCAGTAAAGGCAGCAATTAATTAGGGAGGGCTGATGATTAAAGAACATTTCTTTATGTGAGACAACATGATTTCAAGTCCTGTATATGTGTGTGTCTCTGTAAGTGTGTATTTGCATTTGCACAGGGAATATTAGTCTAGCGTACTCATTAAGATACAATAAAGGAAAAAGTGAGATAATATGATGCAAGAGTAATAGTCGAATTAATCAACCTGTAATACTGGAGTGCTTTCAAACTAATAAACATGAGGAAACAAAGCAAGTGTCAAAACTACTCATTATTTTTGCAAAGTTTTTCTCTTTGTAAACTTTGAGTGCCCCTCCAGTCTGTGTTTCTTTACAATAGCCATATTCTGTCTTAAAAAAAAAAAAAGAAAAGAAAAAAACATCAATCAGATCTTCAAAGAAAAACACAGTTCAAACAAAATGTAACAGTGTATTTAAACAAATTACAGTAAGATTAAATAAATGGTTTTCATGCCCAAGAGACTTCTTGTGAGATATCTCAGAAGTTAAACAGCCTCTTCATCGTTTAAAATCCAGTGAAGCGTTGAGATTGATATACGGATGGCGGACCACAGATACAGTGCTTTTATATAACGATAGGGATCAGATTGAACTGCGATGGCAGATAAGAAATTGTGGCCTAAACACATATATGCTGGCCCAAGATGACTTCAGCCACAGGCAGTCTCAATCAGGTCGCTCTGAGTCTAATCTCTGCATTTGCTATGATTGGCTGGCTGGATTGCTTATCTTTGATAGGATCATTTTGATAAAGTTGTCCTCCAACTAGACTCTTGAGAACTTGTGAAACTTTCTTTGTCTGTTTTCTTTGCTTTCATCATTTTCCATGTCTGTCTCGTGAGTTAACTGTTGACACTGCTCGCTACTGTTTATTTAAATTATTTTTCCAGCATAGGCATTCATGTAGAAGTTATTGCATTTAGCAATATGGGAACAACTGAAATAAAACCCATATTTCAAATCCCCAAAATGTTTAAAAGAGCCTCAGTTTATTGTTGTATTTTCAATGTCTCCTGAAAAACTTGCAGGGGATTGCGTTGAACAGCATATTATGTTCTAATAGTGCCTTTCTGTTACTCACCACTACCACCAACATCAAAAAAGGCCTTTTACTGTCTAAAATGATTATAGTCCAAACCAGACATCTCTTTCTAACCTAACTAAACGGGGAAAAAACATAAACAAAGTCAAAGTATCAAAGAACAGTGTGTGTGTGTGTGTGTGTGTGTGTGTGTGTGTATACACTGAATCTAGAGAGCCAGTGGAAATGTTTTTACTACTTTCTACAAAATTGCATCCAGTATGCGTACATATCAGCATACAACAATCTTGTCATTTCTTGGTCTTACTGTAACCGTTAAAAAAATCTCGCTCATCCGTGAGATGGAGGGATTCAATTATTCAAGTAAGATTGGTGTCTGCCTGCCTCTATATTGTGCTGCTGGCACTCGGTGCCGACATCAGGTTCCACCAACTGTTGTCAAGTTTCCACTGAAGTGAAGAGAGAGAGAGAGAGAGAGAGAGAGAGAGAGAGGTAGAGAGAGAGAGAGCCACATCTTGATTATTTTCAGATTGTTGCAGAGAGACAAACCTGATAAAATTCCAAATTTGATGCATCTTAAGTACAGATATAGCTGTGCCATGCAACTTTCTCAAACCAGCCACAAGTGATTTTTAAAATAACAGTGTAAAAGTAGCCCCGCAGAGAATATTTGCTGGAATCTACAGCTTTATAATTTAGAGTGTTAGCTCACTGTTTTGCTAGCCCTCAACTGTTTTGGTTGCCTCTCACCTCCCTTAGTTCCATTTTCAGTCCCCACAGGGAGCTCTTTTCCAATGATAATGCTCTAAAAGCCACATTTACACTTTTGTACCAAACAGCAGAGAGACAATTAGTGATTGACATAATGGGGCATGCAGTAGCTTGGAACTGAGTAGAGACAGCTGTAAATATTGTATTTCACCCATCAGTTGGCCAGAAAAATGACAGAAATTTATTACAATTGATAACTGTAGGATTTGTAAATAGTGCTGTTTCCATGAGAAAACATTTACCTATAAATAAGAAGAATTTCTTTGGAACCTTTGTATCGTCAGAAGATCAAAGTACAACTCCACTGAAATGGAAAAAAAAAAAAAGATGCTATAGTTTCTTTTTAGTGTTGAATGTGGGGATGACAACCATAATCCATCACTTGCTAAGAGGGATACATTCTCATCACGCTGAGTCTGTCTTGGGTCACTCACCACACATACCTTGCTGCAATTTGGACCCATCAGTTTATCTATACTGAAAGGAAACAGCAGGACCCCTCCAAAAAAACTGTGTTGATGAACACTGAGTCATCATGCCACACGAGCTACAAAAGTAACACATCCAAAAGAAAAAAAAAATATGAACAGCTGCAGACAATAAGTGAAACATGTTTTAATTCTCTCCCACTCTGAGCTTTACAAACAATCCTAAGATTATGCACATTTCATATTAATGATGACAGTTGTTTTATGCAACCATTCTGTAGTGCAGGTGTGACACCAGATGTAATAAGTCCCAGTACAATGACAGAAGTGTACCCAAGAATGTGACACAACTCAGCATGCTGCACTGGTTGGACAGGTTTCCCTGCTGTTCCTTCAGATACAGATTTAGATCACTGCAGCCCCCTGCTATTTTTTGCCAAATGTGGACAAACACTACATCCTTTGACAAGATTTAGCCCCAATTAAGGAGTCATATGCATACAAATTCAGAAAATATTTTCAGAGTCCAACCATCTCAATGTTTTTCCTTTGTGGTTTTCTCACAGCAGTTCCCTCATCTGGAAAATTTGGTCTGGGAGAGTATGGTAACTTTGGGTTTAATTAGTTGAACTAAACTTGATGAGATGGTGTGGTGTGCATCCAACCTAACATAAAACCTGGGGAGAGCTGAGTTTTCAGTTATCTTGCACTGTGAGCTGTCCTCATTAAAACACATCTGATGGTTGTCTGCAGAAGATTAAACGGAAAACACCATGAGGTGCTCTTATTATAAATACTGAGCTATGCTGATTACAAACAATAGCTTTCATCACCCCTGCTCCCGTTGCTTAACAAGTAGATATGCTCCCAAGTCCAGCTCCACTTCTTTGATGGTTCAACTGCAGACACTGTGGAGTTTATAAGTTAAAAAGACAGAAAATCAGAAATGATACATTCAGTCTATTTATTAAGCAAGAACAAAACCACCCATTTAGTGTTCATTCATTCAGTGACTAAACCACCAGCCTGACCCAGATGGTATGAAATGCAGGCAGGTATGCAGGCAGGTAGATGGAAAGACTTTGCATTCATCCAATGAGTCATTCTGTCATTTTTTATAGCTGGAGTCATTATGAAACACAAGGACGCATGGGGCAGGATGTATAAATGATGTGTATGCATAAAGACCAACATGTCCTTTTTCCTCCACATAAACGCATTTATTAAGTCTGTGAAGGAGCATAACTCACCAATACCTTGGATCTTCTTTTGAAATTCATTTTTCTTTTAACA